>NC_060271.1:42596033-42616282 GCF_021613505.1 Equus quagga
CCGCCGCAGTCACACGCCGAGCCGCGCCGGCCGCCTCCGCCCAGCGCTTTGTGGAGCGGGAGCCGAAGCCGAGTGACAGGCGCGGCCTCTCTCCGCCCGGACCCTGAGTGCGGCCGGCGCCGGCCCGGCGTACCTGTGGCTGCCGGGCCGCCCGGCCGGCCAGCCGCGAAGTGCCGCGGGGGTCGCGGCACGGGAGCGGGCTTCGAGCCCCGAGGTGGGCGCCGGGGGAGCCTGGGGCTGCCCCACTGCGCCGGGGGGGGGGGCTGTCCGGGACGAATGGGACAAAGTGAAAGTCTCCAGACTGCTAAGGAAATGGGGCGGGGGCGGTGAGGGGCATCAGGAAGAAGGAAGGGGTGCCGATGGTTCTTTATTTGGTGCCTTGGAGTGGCTTTTAATGTCGGCGATGGCGGGGCAGGCCATCTGGGGTTCCGGCTCCCAGTGGGCTTCCGAGATATCGATGCTTTCCTGGTGAATTCTTCCGATTAACGAAAGGGCCTTTTAATCTTCTGGGGTACCCTTCTGTAGAAAAGTCTCCACGTTTGGTTGTTTCCCCCTTTCTGCTCGACACTGGGAAGCTTCGTTCTCAGGTGGAAAGCAATTATGCCGTTTTATTGAAACACGGAGTATATTTGTTGTTTATACCTTCATGGACCAGTGCGGGGACTGGTGGCACAGAGGGCACGGATTGCTTCTTAGCCTCAGACACAGGATGTCCTCCTAAACCTGTCTGGTGTGTGGTTAGGGTTCTGATGACGGCTCTTCACGGCCTGCCCTGGCCATGAGTCCCAGCTGTGCTGCTGTAATATTCCCCCAGCCTCGCCACTATTCCCTAAGACTTTTTTGCGGTTGTTACTGTGCTGATTGCAGATATCTTTGCTTTGCTGACATCCTGTTTTGCTTTTGGTTTTAAAATCCCATTTGCCGTTTCTTTTTATCACAGAAACGCTTCGTTAAGGGGCTCAGGCAGTACGGCAAGAACTTCTTCAGAATTAGAAAGGAGCTGCTTCCCAATAAGGAAACAGTGAGTACAATTGGACTTTATGTAACTTGATTTTTTGCCTCATTGCTCCTGCTGCTTCTCTGCACTTGATCTTATGAAATGGTTTCCTTTAAGCCTGCGCTGTGCTCAGACTTAGGCTGGCCTATAGGATCCTATTCATTTTACTTCCTTCACTTTTAGTTTTAGCTCATGATTTTAGACAGTAAAGTGACAAATTATGCTTGTCTCCCCAGAAAAAAAGTGGACTTGTAAGAACAGAAAGGTCTTTGGCAACAGAGGGTTAGTGGGGCATAGAGGGGAGTCTGGGGTGTTAGGGAGTTAACATCTAATTTTAATTACAGTGGCCGAAATAGGAAATGTCGTTTATCTCTAGCTTGGATTTGGTTATTGACAAAAGTCATCAACCAGACAGCAGAATTAAGAGGTTTGTAGCTCGCTTTACTTTGGATTCTATTGGGACTTTTTCTTTATTCAATGTTGGTATGTTTTGAAGAGTAGCTTTAACTCGTTAATTTTCCAGCCCTAAAAGTTTGTACTTTTCATTGGGCAGATACACAAGGATTCTTATAAATTGCTTAAATGAGGCTTTTAAAAAATTACTTTGATGTTTCACAAAGCTGAGAGTCAGATCTTGCTAAACTTGGGGTGGGAGGGTTTGCTGAGGAAACTTCAGAGTGAAGTATGAAGAGAATGCTAGCAGGGAATTCGGTCTCCTTTACCAGCAATTTGCTACAGGTGATAGTGGAGGAGGGTAGGAGAGAGTCCTTCTGGCAGCCAAGGAAAGGGGAGCCTGGGAGTGGAGTAGGACCAGCCGCTTGCCAGAGTCTGGTGGAAGTGGAGCCCAGTAAGCAGCAGTGTTCTTCAGAACTTGGGGCTGGAGGGTGAATATTTAGGCATGGAGCTGCTTTTTTTAGGGGGGCTGGAAAGAGGGAGTGTGAGAGAGGAAGTGGATGAAGAATATCCTTTATAAAAGCAGGTGGGTTGTTTTGGTTTTTGGTTTCTAATTGGGTGTTGTTTATTGCATTCCTCTGTTCTATTTTCATTCTTTTATTCTGGGTGGTGGTGGTTGTTTTAATGAACTGTTTCTCGACACTTTCTGTATAGTTCCTTATGAACACTGATAACCCATAATAGGGAAGAAGGGTTCTGAGGTTTCAAGTATAGTCTCATATAAATTGGTGGTTTGCATCAATCAATCATAAGTAGATTAAGCTTTTAATATTTATTATACATCTCAATATGCTGAGATGGGTCATTTTGAGAATGGTAAAAAAAAAAAAGTAACTGTTTATAGACATTAAACTAAAATATATTGTAATCAACTTATTTTTTGCTCTTTCCAGAACAGATTTGAAAGAGATATTTAATGTGGAACAGTGAAAGAAGTGATTTGACCTAATGTGATGGGCCAGATTATAACCTCTCAACTGAAGTTTTATCTATCCCTGTGCTCTGCTAAAAGTTGCAAACCATGAAGAATTTGATATAAGATAGTGCTCAACAATTATTTTATTTTTCTGCTTAAAAAATAAACTTATAGTAGCAAGATTAAGCATTAATCTAAAATCTGTCTAGCTTTTGGAAATGCCAGACAATTTTATCTAGTGGTTTATCTCTCCAGTGGGAATGGATCTGAATAACCTTTAACCTAGGGTGAGGGTCTTCTAATCTGTTTTTCTTCTTGTTCTTGGTTGTCTGTTATTTTTATTGATGACATCTGACTCAATAAGCAGCCTTTTCTCCTCCACAGAGTTGTTCTCAGTGCACCAAACTTCTGAGCTGGTTCTCAGGACCTCTTTCCTGAGATCTTTCCCCATCACTTCTCTGCCATCCCTGTTTCCCAGCCATGTGGCTCCTCTTCTCACTTTTCTGATACCCAGCAGTCTTCCTGTTTCCAGCCTCTTCATCAGGGCACGAGAATTGGAGCTACTGGGAGAGTTTTCAGCTCTGGAGGATTTATTATGGCTGACATTGGCTAAATGTTCTTAGTGTCCTGCTGTCTTTTGCATAGAATTGGAGGAGTTTGGTAGTAGGGTAAATCTGTAAGTATTCTAATCAACTGGGAGAGATACTCATCTCATATTTTCCTTAGTTATCAACATAGCCAAGCTAATCATTCACAATTCATAGGGAGGGGAGGGCAAAGGTTGTTTTTCATCTTTGCTGCAGAAGATGAGAAAATTTGCAGGTGCTAGTGTTCTTGGTTCAAAACTTCCTTGGTAGAAATCTTCACATGGTCATGCTTCGCAAATCCTTCTGATCTAGAGACTTGCCACATTCTCTTCTATTTACCAGAATTATTAACTCATTTCTTTGGTATTCTCAACTGACTTGAAACTTCAGAAGGGTGTCAGCATCCAAAAGCACACGCCTGATTGGGCATGGGCGCGAAGGTCAGCAGACCTGTGTTCTATTCTTGGCCTTACCGGTAACTATAGTACTTGATGATCTCTTTTAACTGTGCAGTCTGCTTTGAGCTGTTCTTTGGGAAGTTCAGGTCAAATCCTGACAAGGACTGGGAAATTTTTTTCTCTAAAATGGTGTTTCTTTGCATGAGAATTTTATAGGTGCTACAATCTTTGTAAGATATTTGCACCTCTTTGTCTTTTGCTGGGTCTGACAGCAAAGTGATGGTTCTTGCCTCCTCTGCCACTGTGGGGCCTTAGGCAGATTATTCAACCTCTCTATCCTTTAATGTCTGTGTCTGTAAAATGAAGTGATCTTTTTACCCCTTAGAATTGTTTTGAGAACTTAGATGAGATAACGTCTATAAAGAGTACATAAAAACACTTGAAAATGATTGTTTTCACCATCTACCCCAAATACTACATAAAGTAGCTAAATGCTATGAAAAGTACAGAATTATTTTCTACTTGTAAACATACTGAACTTACATAAAAAGATATTACCTATCTTTCATTAACCTGTTTTGCCAAAAACCCTTTCAGTTGAAAAACTGGGAAGGGGGGATGAAGGGCAGTGCCTCGTTTTAAGGATGTATTTCCTCTGTCTTGAAGTTTTGTTGAAGAGACTTCCATTCTTACCAATTCATTCCATGTGGTCATGCAGACAAAGGTTCCTGGTGGGCATAGACATAAACAGCTTTCCTAGCTCTTCTGGTTTCTGGTGTTTATTAGACAGGAGCTAAATCTGGCTTTTCTCTGGACACTGCTGCCCACTGAAGTGGGAATGGTGGCTGTGATTGTGGAAAACCAACTGTTTATAGAGGTTTAGTTGAGTGGGTATTACGTGTTAACCTCATGGTACCCAAGAGAATAACTGCAAGTCAGATACTGTGGAATCATGGTTGTACAAATATCCCATAGTTTACATATGATCTTTCTCCCTATTCTCCCTTTCTCTATAACCATTTGTCTCCCTCAATATGCTTACAAGGTGTATAGTTATCTTTAGTAGTAAAATATATTAAGAAATCTTTGCTGAGCATCTCAGATTCCCCTTGGCTCTATACCTCTTCTCCCTCAAGACACTGTTTGGCCTAAACCACATCAGAGTCTTCGTGTTAGTACATTTGTATAAATCAATGTGAGTGTCCCATGACTGAGCCTCTGACAAGATGGTGGGGAACCAGGATTCTTGGGTTCTGCTTTAAGCACTGCCATGTAGTCGTTGGGTCGATGAATTACATGACTTCTGATGTTAAGGTAATACCTGAAAAAATAGGAGACCTAATAGAGTTGAAACTTAATTACCAGGAAGGGAACCCATGTTATGAAAAATAGAAAATCATGGGTGTTCCAAAAAGAACTTTTCATTTGATTTTTATACACAGTGCAGTTTGCTTCAAAATCATGAGATAATTACTCAGGTGACAGTGACGAATGTCTTCTTTTACCCTGAGAATATGTCTGTGTTGTTTGAATGAAAGACTTTCCATGTCTGACACCTGGATGATTGTCCCTTAAATCCTGGCTGGCCTTTGTGTATAGCTCTGTGTACTGTTATTCAGACAAATTCAGCTAGCATTGGATCATAGACAAGGGAGCACTTGCTCAATGACCTGTCTCAGATACGGCTAACATTAGCGAGAAGACAGTTTGATCTGCCCCAACTTGGTAGAGAGAAGAGGTATCTGCAAAGTGTTAGCCTCTGGAGGGAGAACGTGAAAAGGCACACACCCTGACTGTCTTTCTTATCTCTGTAGTTTTATTTTTGAGCACTTAGCCCAAAAGAGATTAAGCTCATGTTACTTGTAAACCCAATTGCTGGTGCATTAGTATTTACTGTACTAGAAACTCATTTTCACCCACTTCCATTTTCAGAGCTAGACATTCTTTTTGTGCCCACTGAGCAGTGTGATGGGTGGAATATCTATAAAGAGAAACAAGGTGCTATCCGTGCCCCACAGGGAGCTGGCGTTACAGTGGGGAGGATGAACCATTGACATGCCTGTCACATTTGGCAGTATGTGCTAAGGGCCCTGGTGGAGGTTCAGACCCCACAAAGTGAGTTCAGAGGCTGGGGACTTTTGGAAGGCTAATTGGAGGGCGTGGTGTCTGAACTGAGCTTTGAAGGAAGGATATGTTTTTTGGACAGGCCACGTTGAGAGGGTGGAGGAAAAGTGACTTTCCAGCTGTAGGAAATATCATGAGTAGAGGCATGAAGACAGGAAATTGCAAAACGTGCCCAGCAAGTATATTAGTGTGCTTGGAGAGAAGGTTGCATGAGCTGATACAGGAGGATTTAGGCCAAATTTATGGCTTGGAGGTAGACTTTGGGGGACCTTGCACTCTCTCCAAAGAGTGTGTTTGGGGACCCATGGAAGTCTCTTAAGAAGAGATGTGAGAGCATCTGGGCTGAGCTATGGGAGTGTTCTTGAACAGTATGAACAAGATGGAGACCAGAGAGGAGGTTCTCGTAATAATTCAGTCTTGTGGTAAGACAGAAAATGGGGAGTTGAAAGTGATTTATGGAAATGGAAGAGTGCCTTTTCTCTTGATTTTCTCTACTGAAAAGGTGTCACTTTTTTTGAATGGGGCCAAGAGCTCAGGGAAGGGGCAACTGGTTTGATGTTTTGAGTGATAGGATGAAAAGTATTAGAGATTTAAAATTTTAATTTAAGAAATAACATGACAATCAACCACCTTTCTCAGCCACATTTCTGGGAGTGAATTTTATTAAATATGTACATAACTACTGAATATTCATTGTTCATTTCTTTAGGCAAAATGTCTTTTGCATAGAGCATATTCCTCCAGCAAAGAATGACTGCTGCTGAGAAAGGGCTCTAAGACTGAGTAATCAAGATTCTGTTAATATTAAGAGGTAAAAATGACTCTAGCATTCAATATGAGCTTTCAGCATGAAGTTTTATTTAACTTCAGATTATAACCTTAGATAAACAATTTTCTAGCCTCATTAATGCTTAATCTAATGTTACATAACAAAGTCTGAACTTCCTGAATAGGCTAGTACTATTGAGGATACGAATATGTTATAGCCACATGACAATACTTGAGAAAGTCTCTGGTTTTAAACCCAGTATCTCTCCTGCAAATGCTCCCTGCTCATAGTGTGGGCCTCCTACCATCATTGTCATCATCACCTGGAGCTTATTAAAATTACAGATTCTTGAACTCCTGTCCATTCCTATTGAACCAGAATCTGCATTTTAATCAGTCCCCACAGGTGATCTGAATGCACAGTAAAGTGTAGGAAGCACTGCTGTTTACAGTAATGCTGACTTGCAGAACCCTACGCCTGGTGTGTCACATCCATTCTTGATAGAACGTTGTTTTTATTCTGTTAAAAGTTGTCCATTGTTTCAGTGTTAGGACTATTAGGGCTTGATTTTATTTTTCAAATTGTTATAAAGTATTTCAAACATAGAGAAAAGTCTCTGGGGCTGTTTTCATTATCAGTAATAAAATTTCATAGTATAGCTTCCTTCTTCCCATCTCACAGTCCCATTTTTTCCTAGAAACACATTGTAACTCCTGTCGTATTTCATAGAAAAACTGTTGTCCTCTTTATGGTGTGGCATGCAGTCATAGTATGTGAGTTAGGCTGAGCTAGACTCTATTTGTTTCTAAAAGAAACCTGTTTATTTGAAAGGATGGCCTTCTCTTATTAATATGAAGTTTACATATTTAATATTCACTGTTTCTTTCACTGGCATTCTCATATGAAGTAGAAATATAAATACTTTGAGAGGTTGGCAAGATTGGGTACAAGGAGAGACTTGTGCTGTACCTTTTCTCTTAATAACTTGTCCTCGAGTCCATGCAGATAGAGTTGGAATTTTCCATTCAGGCCAGAAGTGATTGCCGATAGAAGCAGACACGGCACTTTGGCAGCAAGTCCCGTGATCCTTTAGTTATTCCCATGCAGAGGGTTTGCTCCCATTAAAATGGAGTAGAGACTAGAATCTATTCATTGTGGTAGTCTAAACTGTGTGGATATTTGACTGGGTAGTGGTCCAGTCTTGACTAGGGTAATCTAAAAGAGATTGGCTGATTCCCTTGTATAAGTGAAGCAGATAAGAAATTTGCATGTAAGAAAGTTTTGGTGGTGATGTTGGGGGAAAAAAGGAAGTCTTAAATTAGGTGACTTTTTAAACCAAGGGCCTTGGATATTTGCTCTTCTCAGTGTATATGTCTTTGGCCTGTCCTTGGCCTTATCCTTCCTATTAGAAGTGGTGGGAAGGGCGTGAGGGTGCTTCAGTTGTGCAATGTATTACTTGTAGAAACTGCACGCAAATGAAAAAGGCCTTGGACTTGTAAAGTGTTATTGAACACAGTGCTGTTTATATGGATCAGTTATTTATTTAGCTCTTGGAATTTGCTAACGTGTATTTCTTATGATTTGGCTTCGTCTTGGTTACCTGATGACTTCTAGATGGAGACATTTATGACTTTGAAGCCTAGATAGACTCGCCCATTTTATTAGCTAGTAAAACAAATGAAAGGTTTGAAATGGTTTTTAAAAAGACTTATAAGTTGTGATTACTGTAGTTATATTCAATGTGTTTATCCACTTGGAGCTCATATTTTATATCATAAATAATTACTTTTTTAGCCTTGTATGATCTGTGAACCCATTCTAACTTTGAAAATACAGTTTGCTGATGTTTTAAAAAATACATCTAGTCTGTTAAAAACTGACATTAAAAATGTTTTAAAATGTGTCTGAAATCATAATCCTTGAATAGTTGATTCATTTTAAGCTTATTTGAAGTTGTGTCCTTGAGTAATACTTTTAGGAAAATAAAGTAAAAATTTGTTGTATTGTTTAGAAAAGTAAGCAAAGCATTCACCTCAGTCTTCCTCACAGCTGCTTACCAGTGGGGAACTTACCACTGGTAACTTTCCTCCCCCAAGAACATTTTTTTTCTGTTGTATGTAATTGAAAAACCATTAATCGTATTATGGAAGTAAGAAAAGCAAGCAGGAGACATCTTTTTTGGGACACCAGAACTCCATTGACCTAAGTTTTCTTTTCGAGATGTTTAATTTTTAAACTAAGTTTCAATATTAATGGTCTTTGTTATTTTTCCCACTTTGGATATATGATTCTTTGTTCTGTTCAGGTGTCTTAAATCCTTCTTCTGAACCCTCTCAATTGTGGCATCATAATTCTCAGGATTTGGCCTTTGAGGTATTTAAGCCATCATCACATTTGGCAAAATTGGGAGTGTGTTGGGAACTGTTTTGGGGAACCTTTGGTACCCAATGCCTGTGCTCTCTCTAGCGTGTCAGAGGTGCCTGAGGATGCTCACCCTCATGGAGCTCACAGTCTAGTGAAGAGGCCGGCGGGGCTTGTCTTCTTCTCTGGAAGGTGCCTGAGTTACAGTTGTGGAGTTTGTTCAGAGCTCAGTTATATAAGTCCTGCTTGGGCTGTAATCTCTGAAAGCCACATGAGCCCTTTTCTCTATAGACTGGTGGCCACTACACAAAGAGCCCAATTCCTCTGTCAGAAGAATTGCATTTTGATCTGCTCTTTAGAAATTTATATATATTTTATTTTAGTCTTGGACTTCAGACTTTGCTTCCTTTTTTCTTCCATGCATTTCTGTTCTGCACATGTATATGCATGTATGTATTTATGTAGAACATAAGGCCTGCTGAGCAGGGACCTCATTTTAATACTTTATGCTACCATTAGTGCCCTATAACAGGCTCTTACTTAATATTTGTTAAAAATGAAATATGTGTGTGTCTTCACACGTCTGAATGATGGGATAGAAATACATTATAATCATAGATATATAATTATTGGTCCTAGAAGGTTAAAACTCCTCGATGTTTTTGGGGAAAAGTTTTCCTCATCTTTTGCTCTTTTGTGTTGGTTTTCATGATCTGCTTTGATGCTGTTTGAAGGACCAATTGAACCCTGGGCATCCAGGCTTTAGACTGTGTAGTGGACAGAAAATCCTTGTTAACTCTAGCGCCCCTGGATGGGAAGACTAGCACCTGGAGTTCGCTGGTCCACATCGGACCTTCCTGTTCTCTTTGTCATGTAGTAAATCACCTCTACTGTTTGCATAGCAATTCTGTTTTCTAGATTATTTATAAGATTGAAACTCATTGTTTATTTTTCTCAGCAGGTTTATTGAGCGAGAGAAGAAAATATTGTCTTAAGCAGTAGAGTAAGCCATTACCCAATTGCAGCTTGGCTTCAAAACGATCACGAGAGAGAGAACTGGAGATGAGAGAGAGAGAGAACTGGAGATGAGAGCCAAACGAGGTGGAGGAGGTTAAGTGTTGCCAGATCTCTGCAGCTTTGCAAGATTCCTGTGACTGTTTATGGATTTTTTTTTCCTTTTAGTCAGTTAGTGACTCACCATCATATGCCATTTTATTATCTTGAAAACAGTCTCTGGAATTTTTATCCTGTGTCTTTGCTGTGTGAGTGAAACACTACTGAGGATGTTCTGAACAATATTACGTTAAAGTTTTTTTCCTATGATGCTTGGTTATGTGTTTTCAGCTGCAGCCATTGTCTCTTTGTTCCCATGTGCAGGCATTGAATTTTTCTTGAGTTTGGCAAGAAATGCTGACTTTTGTGTGTTTGGTTATTTTAGAGGGCTGTAGCAGTGTAGGTCCAGCGCCTTTGGGATTTGGTGATTATTGATTTAGGCATACTCCTCCTAGGATCAGAACTCAGTTCTCCTTCCCACAAATGCTCTGTTTGGGAAATGTGCTAATGAGGTACATTGAATCAGGTCAGAGGTTTGTAGCCTTAAGTTGTCAGGGGAAGTGTTAAATTTGGGGAGGGAATCTGGAATTTGCAGAACAATAGGAAGAATAATTAAATTCTAAAGGAAATAGGCCCAGTGAATCCATATGCATGGCCAGCTTCAGCCAAGTAAAGCAGGCAGTAAGTAAAGCAAAACTAGGCAAACTGTAGATATTCTGGATATCCTGGAAAATGTGGTATAAAAAACAAAACCAAGCTTTTAAAATGAATTTCTAAGTTTGCCCTGTCCTGTGCACTGAATTCACTTATCAAAACTTGAAGTCCTTATTTCTTCAAGTGACTCAAGAGAAAAGTCCCTGCGCTTCTTTGTACCATGTCTATCAGATGATTTGGCAGAGTAGTACAGTTAAAGGATGGAGTACTTCTTATATAGTCATTTTGTGTTTCTATTAAAACATGCAAGTTTACAATTAGAAATATGTACCCATTTGTCCAGTAAATTTGTCTTAGACTCAAAGCATACTGTTTTCTTTTGTACTATATCCTGTTCTGATTACTAATTTCCCTCTACATACTTTACCTGGCATGTTATATTTATATTACTTACGTTCGTTGTATAAAAGTTTTCTAGAAATCAGTGACTTAGGATGTTTAGATAGTGTGAATGTAAAAAGTTTATTCCTAATATCAGTCGATCAGCAAGCACTTACAGACTCATTGAGTATGATGAGAAGATAAGAGATGTGGTTCTGCTCCCTGGGGCTGTCTCCAGCTGTTTGGTTGCCACAGTGTGAGTTGGCATGAACCCAAGTGCTAAACTCTGTGGTGTGGACATTAAGTGGTGATAGGAGTCCGAGGAGCTGAAGATGAGGGCTGAGGGAATTGTGCTTATCCTAGAAGATATGCAGTTAGAATTGGAAGCTTTTTGAAGGATAGGTGTTTTTAAATGTTAAAACTTGTTTGAAATTCCTTGCCAAAGAAAGTCTTTGCAGTATCCTTGTTGTCTATTGAAAAATTTCCCAATACCTGAATCCCTCTATAGCATTCCTACAGAGTAGCTGCCCTGCTGTTCCTGAGAACCTGGAGACATTGAACCCATTAAATGTGACCCTGGTGGTTTGGCACAGTTCCATCGTTTGAAATGTCCTCCTTTTATTAAATTGGAATCTGAATCACTTCATCTTCTATACGTTGTCCTGGACATGTCCCTTGATGACATAGAGAATTATTGCCATGATCCTCCCTCATGGAGGCTCTTCAGGTGGGTCAGGGTAGTTTTCATGTTCCCTGCCCAGGCCTGTGGCCTTAAGCTGTCCAAGCATGCTTCTGCATCCCACACCATCCATTCTAGGTGAGCTCCTTTGTTGTTGGCGCTCTCACAGTGTTGACCAGCCAGAGTGCCCCCATCCCTTGCCTAGCCTTCTCCCTTACCCTGCAGAAGTCACATCTTAGGTTTTGTTTAGTCTTTTGGGTTTAGCATACCTTAAGGTTAGCATTTTTAATCCAGTTCCCATTTCCCACAATGAGAAAGTGTCAACATTAAGATTTAGTAAAAGACGTTACCTGATAGAGCAATGCGTAATCAGACTGTCTTATCAGTTTGGCCGTTTTAACACCTGGAGTGGACCAAATATTTCCAGTGCCAGACCACAGCATAATCGTGTGTGAAACAGTTGGCTCTTTCCTTATGGAATAGACCATTAGCTTTAGTCACTACCCAGGGCCTCAGACCCTCCCCAGGAACCTTGTTCATGCTGATCATCTTGATACCAAATCAGTCCCTCAGCCCATTCCTACGTGTTTTGGTAAACTGTGGCTGAAGATGAAGATAGCAGTCATTTAGCAGACATATGCCTTCCTTTGCTGCTTTTCTTTCAACCAGCTGTTGAAAGCAAAGCTTGAATGCCAGAGTTCTCCTCCCCCTCAGAAGTAAAAAGTTTGGAAATGGACGGTTCACAGACTAAAGTGGGAGCCCTGGATTTTAAGGTAAAATCATTGTTCTCATGCTTGCTGTCGGTCTTCCACATTAGAGTTTCTGCCTTTCACTAGGCTTTTCCCCTTCCTAGATCCCTCCTGCCTCCTTCCAGATGGGTGCAGGGGGTACCCCAGCGATACACTTCACAGTCAGCGTGCCCTTGCAGAGAAGTGTGGCAGTTCCGCTTTTCTCCCTCGGTGCTCACCTGGTTGTCATAACAGACTCATCCAGTCTGAGTAGGTAGTCTAGTATTCCATTCTGTTTACCATTGATAGATAACATGAGGGCAAGGTCAGAGGTCAGTAACTCACCTTCACAACTGCTGTCTTGGATAAACACATAGCTTTAGGTATCAGGTTGACCGTTTCCTGTTCTTAGATGCTGTACTCCCTCTGCTGGTTTTGAGACAGCTGACGCTTCCTTGAGAAATATGTGGCTCTGCATTTAAGATGATAGTTTGTGTCCCCAGGTCTTCTACTGAGTATGTTGCTCAAGAAAATCAAGAGAATCTCTCTCTGGCTTTGGGAGAAGTATTTCAGATTTTAGCAAGGATGGCAAGGAGTAAATGTGACGGACGTTCATTTCTAATACCATTCCTCTACCTCACATCCTACCCCTGAAATATTACAACACATTTTCACTTGTTTGGGGTGCCTCCAAACCGAGCATTTCTGTGAGACTTTTTGTTCACTTACAGTTGTTTTCTTTCACTGCCACCCTTTGCCCTCAGCCCAGCCTCCACCTCCCCCAGCACTCACGGCAGGAGTCATTTTTTATAGCACACATAACCTTTAAACCAAAAAGAAAGTGCATTGCTTATAACAAAGTGAATCTCTCTTCTGCTTTTATTTTGAAAAGTCCTCCCTGTTGTTTCATGTGGAGGATATTCGTGGTGAAAGCCTGTTCCAAGTAGGCATTTGTGCATCCCAGAGGAACTTTTGATTTATTGCCTTAACTCTGCCCTCCTCTCTCTGTGGTTCAGAAACCTTTAATGATCTGTGAAGCTCTGAGACTTCAGTGCAAAACAGTAGTCATTTTAAGAACCCCTCCTACTATATAAAAGGCCTGCCGGTTTCCACATGCTGCGTTTTTGACTCCCTGAAAGGGTGGCCTCTCACAAATTTTGGTTGTATAGCACGGCATCCTGGGTTGGAGCCTTGATAATGCTTTTGTGAAATATATTTTCTCGTTCTCTCCCTCTCTTTGAAAAGTTGTAATGAAAATTCCGGGCTCTTGGCCAGCCTGTGAGATGTGATACAGTAGGAATGTTTCTGGTGCCCTTTGTTACTGTTGGGCTTTGATTAAGCTTATTTCCCGTAAGCTTAATTGTGCTCCCCCCGCCTCCTCTTTTTTTATGGCTAAGGAGGTTAACTTAGCCAAGGTTAAGCATGTTATTACACAAGCTGCTGCACCCTTAGTAGAGTCCCTGTGCATCCTTTTGTGGCAGAAAGAGACAAGGGGAGAAAACTTTCTCCCTACGTGTTTGCATTTCCTCCCCCCAACGCGGCCCTCTGCTTTTAACACCAGCTTCAGAAAAATGTTACAAGCCATGCAAGCTGTGTTTGTCTCCCCCGTTTCTTCTACTCGGTGGTTGGTGTTTCAGGAAACCATTGTACAGCTTGTCTTAAGATTTTGTTAAGTTAAAAATCATGGTAGACCTTTCTCTTTGGGGTTTCTGCCAGATGGAGGGAGGAAGCCTCCAGAGCAGCAGTCAACAGACAGTGACATCCTTTGATCCTCCTTGTGGTTCTTTAGTTCAAAAGAAAGAAGTGTTGCAGCTTAGAAAAATATTTTAATACTGCTTTGACTTTGTATTTATTACTCTTTGCATCCTTGCAAATGAGAATACTTTACAGACATTATTTCATCAGTTCTTCAATACGCTTGTGTAACACAAGGTGCCAGTGTTATTGCACGAGCATAAAGAAGGAAACTGAGGCACAGTGGCACTAAAGGGATGCTCACAGGTACCATCCAGGATGGGAGTGAGGTTGAGCCGAGTGCTGTGAGTGCTTGAGTTTGGGGCCATGTTTACTTTTTATAGAAGGAAAGTGAGATTTTGTTATCATAGAAATTCTTTATTCCCATTGGAGTTCCTTGGCCAACTCACAGTGATGAAGTATAAGTACAGTCATGCATCGCTTAACTTGGGGGCAGGTTCTGAGAACTGCCTTGTAAGGCCATTTCACCGTTGTGCAAACATTATAGGGAATATTTACACAAACCTAGACAGTATAGCCTACTACGCCTTTAGGCTATATGGTACTCATCTTAGGGGACCACCGTCGTATGTGTGATCCGTTGTTGACCAAAATGTCGTTATGTGGTACATGACTGTACATGTAGTCCCTTTGTGTCCTAGAAATGTTGAGATGCAGACACTGGTAAGCTAGCCAAGGGCACTGATTGAAACTTCTGTTTGATCAGTGTTCCAGAATCTGCTGTCTCTTACGAAAAATGTGGCCCTGCTTCCTTCTGAGTTAGGTCCTGGGAGGAGCCTGTCTGTTCTATCACACAAGAAGACGAAATTCTGTCATGGCCAGCACAGCTTCACCTTTTCCAGGTTCTGTGCTAAAAATATGCAATTCACCAGACATTTCCTGGATTTCCTAATGCTAACTCTGATCCACCCCTAACTCTGCAGACAGCACTTTCTAGACTTTTAGTTTGAATTAAATTCAATTAAATTTCAAACTTAAAAGTTACAAGAATAATATAAAGAATTGCCATATATCCTTTATCCAGATTCCCCGAATATTAACATTTTATCACATTACTTTTAACTCTCCCCTTTTAATTCTTAGTTTTAATTTGTGGTTATTCATAATAACCATACATATGGGGTTTTTTTCCCCTGAACTATTTGAGGGGGAGTTGCGCCTTTATCCCTAAAAATACCTTAGCATTTTTTTCTCTTTCTCTTTAAAAAATACTTATCTAGTTGGCTTACCCAGAACCCTGCTACTGCAGTTAAAATCTTAGTACACTTAAGCTAATGCTTCGTAGGTGTATTTTTAGTAATTTTTCCCCATAAAAACACAAGAAAATATACAGGAGAAAATTAAAATTACTGGTAATTTCTTTACCAAGAGGTGACCACAAGTTAACATTTTGGTCCATATTCTTCAAACTGCTTCTTAGGTATATATCAGTAAATAGTTTAAACAGAAGTGGCCTCTTTCTGTTTTAACTTAGCTTTTTTTTTAACTTTGACCTTTTATGTTAAACATGTATCTGTATCCTCATTTTTGATGGTTTCTTTTGTGGTGAGGAAGATTGACCCTGAGCTAACATCCAATGCCAATCTTCCTCTATTTTGTATGTGGGACGCCACCATAGCGTGGCTTGATGAGTGGTGTGTAGGTCTGCGCCTGGGATCCAAAACTGCAAACCGTGGGCCACCGAAGCGGAATGTGTGAACTTAACCACTATGCCACCAGGAAAGATATCATAATTTTATTAACCAACTTCTAATTTTGAACATTTAAGTTATTTTCAGTTTCCAGGTTTTTGATTTTTTTCACTGTAAACAATTTTTTTCTTGATGAATGGCTTTGTCTTATTTTTGTGTCTTGTCCATTTATTTCCTTAAGATAGTTTCCTGGAAGTGTAATGGCTATTTCTTTCAAAGAGTATGTGCATATTTAAGACCTTTAATATGTAGTGCCAAATTGTCCTCCAGAGAGATTAAATTAGTTTGCACTCCTCCCAGAATGCCAAGTTCCCCACAAGCTCTTGACCATTGGCCGTCGTTCTTTTCAATATTTTAACTGATCCTGTAGGTCTTCTTGTTCTGGGAAAACTTATGCTACTGGAACAGCACTCCCTCGAAACAAGAATGAAAAACTGGCCTCCAGTCAGTGGTGAAATGATCCAGAGGCAGATGAATGGTATGGGGACTTGGGACCTCATCTCCCCAGCCCTGGCAGTATTTTGGTAACTGATTAGAGCTGATTGCCATCCTTGAGGAGAGTGAGGTGTGAATGAGGAGTCACGCCTTAGGGACAGCATTCTGGACCTGCCATATCACCTTGACCGGAGCAGTCCTCCCTTCCACCCTTGAGGTGGCCAGCACCAGTCTGCTGCCATCCAGCTTGCCCTTATGAGTAGCTGAGTGGATTGTTAACCCTGGTTTGTTTTAACTGTAATTTTGGGTTATCCATGAACTCTTCCTCCTTTCTTCTCATTCCCACTCCTGTTAATCAAGGATTGGTTATTTTCATGTTAATAAAGTAATATAGTCTAGTCAATAATTGCTGTGGAGAGAGGGAGCTAAATACTAGTAGTCTCAGTCCAGAATCCCTGGGACTCTCTGGTTGGGTAATAGGTCAGGCTTTGAGTTTTCTCATCTCCTTAAATCTGAATTAAAAGCTTACCTGGTTCGTGGAAATATAATTATATAAAGATTAAGACTGGTAAAATTTAAGATTTTAAATATGTGTATTTAAAATTACTAAAAACCTAGAAAGATTGGAAGTAAAAAGTCTGAATATTTTATTAAAGAAAATAGAAAAAGAACAACCAAAGAAAGTAATAAACAAAAGGGAAATAATAAAGATAACAGCAGATGTTAATGCAATACAAGGAAAAAATGAGATGATCCACACTACAACATGAGATGATCTTTGAAAATACCAATAGAATAGGCAAAGCAATACAGATCCTGAGAAAAAGAGAGTAGGCTCAAGTGAACAATATTAGAAACGAATAAAGGAGCCAGTAGAGATAGCCAGACAGAATTTTAAAAACACACACAACAACAACAACAAATAGGACTGCAGTGAAAAATTTTATGACAGGAAATTTTAAAAAGACAAAAAGAGAATTATCAAAAGCGACTCAAGATAGAGACTCTGAACATGTTAATAATCATTAAAGAAATGGAATCAGTGGCTTAAGCACCCCTCTCCCAGCGCCAGTCCCAGACAGTCTTACAGATGAATTGTACCAAATATTTAATTAACAAGTAAATCTTACAGAAACGCTTTCAGAGACCAGGAAGAGAATGAAAGCTCCCCAACTTATTATAAAAGGTCAGTTTACCCTTGATACCAAAACCATATAAGGACAATCTAAAAAGGGAAAATTGTAGGCCAGTCTCTCACTTCACGAACAGGAATACAAAATGTTCTAAGTAAAATATTAACAAGTATGAACCCAGCAATGTATAAAAAAATACTGCATGGTGACCAAGTAGGGTTTATCCCAGGAACACACAGATAGTTTCACATCTGTGTTTCAGTTATCTGCTACTGCATGTCATACCAACCCAAACTTAGTGTGTAAAACAACCATTTTATTATGTTTGTGGGTCTCATGAATCACCAGTTCCAAAGGGGACACAGTGAGGGTAACTTATCTTTGCCTTGTGATTTCTGGGCCCTGAGCTGGGAAGACACAAATGGCTGAGGGTGACATAAACAGCTGTGGTCTTCTTTACTCGCATGTTTGGCACCTGGCTGTGATGATAGAGGTTGGGTTCTGTCTCTAAGGCTGGGTTCAGCTAACGGTGTCAACTGGAGTACCTGTGCTTCGCCATCACATTTGGCTTGGGCTTCTCACAACATGATGACTGACTCTTCTAAGAGAGCCAGGCAGGAGTGACATGGCCATTCTAACCTAGTGTTAGATGTCATGCAGCTTCATTTCTACCACATTGTATTAGTTAAAACAAGTTACTGAGGCCAGCTCAGATTCAAGAGAAGGGAATTTAGACTTCGTCTTTTGATGGAGGAGTGACAAAGTCACATTAAAGAAGAGTATCTGGCATGGGCTGCCATCCCCACACAGACTGCGGATATTGTTGCAGCCATCTTTGGAAATATAGTTTGCCACATAATATAATGCACTGAGAAACAAATGTGATCACCCCAATAGTTGCATAAAAAGCATTCGATAAAATGTATTCTTTATTATAATGACTTTTAGCAAACTAGGAATAGTAGGAAATCTTAATCTGAAAAGGAGTACCTACCAAAACATACATTGAACATCATATTTAAAGGTGAAACTTTTAGGGGCCAGCCCTGTAGCCAAGTGGTTAAGTTCACGCATTCCACTTCGGTGGCCTGGGGTTCACAGGTTCAGATCTTGTGTGTGGACCTACACACCACTCATCAAGCCATGCTGTGGCATCATCCCACATAGAAGAACTAGAGTGACCTACAATTAGTATGTACAACCATGTACTGGGGCTTTGGGAAGGGGAAAAAAAAAAGAGGAACATTGGCAACAGATGTTAGCTCAGAGCCGATCTTCCTCACCAAAAAAAAAAAGACTTTTAGACGTATTTAATTTAAAATAAAGAGCAAAATAAGGATGTCTACTGTCATCACTAATATTAGACTATGTACTCAAATTTCTATATGAAGTAGTCATATAAAATAATCAGACAAAAACATACATGTACAAGACACAGAATGGAAAGGAAGAGACAGAATTGTGATTTGCTGTTGATACGTTTAAATACATAGAAAATTTAGAGTCTTAATTAGCAAAACAAGTGAAAATAGAATAAAATTGCTATAGTTGAAAGATCAAAAATCATAGGTGTTCCTATGGACCAACAATAACCAAGTAGAAAATGTAATAGATTAAAAATTCTGTTCCCAGTGGCAACAGAAACTATAAGATTCCTAACAAGTATAATGATGTGTAAGGCCTTTATTTTTTTAGAAAAATAACATGCTCTAAGACACATAAATAAAAAAGACTTAAACGACCTGAAAGGATGGAGAGATGATGTAGCAATGTTGATCGATAAAACTACTCAACATTATAAAGATATCCTTACTCTCGTTACTATATCAATTCAATATGATTTCAGTCAAAATTTCAACAGTTTTTTATGGAAGTAGCAGACTGATTTATGTGGGAGAATAAAGACCCAAAAGTAGCAAGAAAATTCTGAAAAATGAGATAGGCTTTGCCCTATAAGCTAAGACTTGTAAAGCTAGAGTAATTAAGACAGTGTGGTGTTGATGTAAAACAGACAAATGTTGATAGAATGAGGGCAGACCTGTGTGGAATCAGTGGTTGATGGAGGTCAGATTGTAGCTGCCCTTGGATCGTAGGGGAAATATGGAGATTCATCAGCCAAATTCAATACTAATTCTTTGGCCAGGCATTCAAGGCCCTTTATATTATGACTCAAATCAGCTTTCCCAGCCTCCTTTCCTGCTGCTTCCTTTCACCTGTGCACCTCAAGCCCTAGCCAGACACCCAGGCTTCCCATCTTTGTCTTAGATTTCTTCCTGTGGTTTCCTGCCCAGAAGGCCTGCCCCTCCTTTACTCTAGGTACAAAACCCTATATATTTACAAACTTAATTTCCTTCATCAGTCCTTTCCTGATCTAAAGGGGATGTAATTCCTATGATGTCTCCTTCCTTTGAACCTCCGTAGAACTACCTGCCTCTCTCAGGGCATTTATTTGACTCTCTTTTGTCGTACAGAATTATATCTTGTGCCCCCTTTTTTGGACTGAACTCCTGAAGACAGGGAGTGTCTTGCTTATATTTATTTGTCTCTGCAATAGTGCCTTGCACATAGATGCTTAAGAAGTATTTGTAATACTGAATTAAAGTTAAAGGTTGAAATCAGTCTTTTTGAAGATTATTCTGGCAGTAGTATGAATTGGAGAACAAAGAGCCTGAAATCAGAAAGGACAGATGACAGAAGGTTGTAGTGGCTGAAGGTCTCAGTGTTGAGGACCTGAAGTCAGGGGATAGTGCTCAGGACAGATGGAAAAGACTAGAAGACCCCAGAACTGATTGCACATGGGGGAGAAAGGTGATAAACGTCAAAGGAACGCAAATCCCCATGGCTTGGAGAACTAAGGAGGTAGCATTAAACAAAAGAACAGCAAAATTGGGTTAAGCTGCCATTTTGGTTACAAAGTTGCAAATGTGTTGGTTTTTTTTACATTTTCACTTTCACACATGCTTTTGCTTTGGTAAATGTGGCAAAGAAGGTTTTGTTTTGTGGTAGAACAGCATAGTTGCTAAGCAAACAGAACTCAAAGTTGGGTTGAAAGCCCAGCTCTGCCATTCATCCCCTGGGGGCTTTTTTTTTTTTTTTTTTTTTTTTAAGATTTTATTTTTTCCTTTTTCTCCCCAA